>NW_026137771.1:0-569 GCF_019393585.1 Leptopilina boulardi
TGCGAGCATGCAGTTTGATGAGGAGGGGACTAGAGCTTTTTTTGTGAGCTTGCAGTGTCAGGGGGAGATGAGGGGAGCTTTTTTGTGAGCTTGCAGAGTCAGGGGAGCTTTTTGTGAGCTTGCAATGTCAGGGGAGAGGAGGGGAGCTTTTTTGTGAGCTTGTAGATTAAGGGAGACGGGATGAGAGCTTTTTTGTGAGCTTGCAGTTTGATGAGGAAGGAAGTAAAGCTTGTTTGTGAGCTTGCAGTGTCAGGGGAGGGGTGTAGAGCTTTCTTGTGAGCTTGAAGTGTCAGTGTATTTTTGCAAAAAATGAATGAAAAAAAAAGTGAAAAGAAACAATGAAAAAAAAATTTTATTTACAAACTTCATAGAATTTCACCTTCTCTACAACTTTTGTATACAACATTTTGCAAAAAAATTAAAAAAACAATTTTTTTTAATTGCATCAAAATTTTCATTGTCATTTTTCACCCCTTAAATGACGAAATTTCGTAACAATTACCAGTATTGCAAACATCTACACAATCTCAACTTTCATATAGTATATGGCAAAAATTTAAAAAAAAATA